>NC_057794.1:27866694-27871917 GCF_018294505.1 Triticum aestivum
ATGGCACCAACCCGTGGACCGGCGTCGTCCACGAGTACTCCATGCCGGTCCCTCGGGCTCCGGCTCCGAGCATCCTTGGGCCCCGCCCGGCGGGTCACCAGGCCCTCTTCGCCGCGCAGAACGCCGCTCCCTACAGCGGCTATGGTCCCCCCCTCCCGCCTGCGCTGCCTATGGGTCCACGCCGGCCTATGGGGCCGCGCCCGCCTACGGCGCCGCCACCGCTCCGACCTTCGGGGCTGCTCCCGCGTCGGCCTACGGAGGGTTCTACCCTCCTCAGGTGCCGCCACTGTGGGACCCGGCCTTGCTCGTTGCACTGCACTCCGCCTCGGCACCAAGTTCCTATGGTGGCGGTGGTGACTGGTACATGGACTCGGGCGCCACTGCTCACATGAATGCTCATCCCAGTAACCTCACATCTGCCACTCCCGTTCATACTCCCACCCGTATCACCGTTGGTAACGGTTCCTCCCTACCCATTACTCACGTCGGTCATATGTCTTTTCCTTCTACTTCCACTCCTGTGCATACGTCTAATGTTCTTGTGTCTCCTGACTTAGTCACTAATCTTGTTTCCGTTCGTCGCCTTGCTCATGAGAATCCTATAACTGTTGAATTTGACGATATCGGTTTTTCAGTGAAGGACGCCCGCACACAGATGATGCTCCACCGATGTGATAGCCCGGACAAGCTTTATCCAGTGCATTCCTCCGGCAACACCACCACCCGTCGCCCCGCCGCCTTCGCCGCCAGTGTCGATCTTTGGCATGCCCGTCTTGGTCATCCCAACTCCACCATTATGCGTCAGATTCTTCAGAGTTTTTCCTTCTCATGTAATAAGGTCGACGATCACACTTGTGAGGCTTGCCGTCTTGGAAAGCACGTTCGTCTTCCCTTTAGCGAGTCTACAAACATTTCCACCTTTCCGTTTCAGTTATTGCATAGTGATGTTTGGATGTCCCCGGTTGCTAGCAACACGGGCTATTTATACTATCTGGTGATATTGGATGATTTTACTCATTTGTGTGGACCTTCCCTCTCCGTCGCAAGTCCGACGCTCTTGCCACACTCACCGCCTTTTATTCATATGTCACCACACAATTCGGTCGTCCTATTCTCGCCTTACAAACTGACAACGGCAAGGAGTTTGACAACGTCGCCGTCCGCAATTTACTTGCGTTCCACGGCACCATCTTTCAGCTCACCTGCCCCTACACGTCACAGCAGAATGGTCGCGTCGAGCGCGTCCTTCTCACGCTTAATGACTGTGACCGCACGTTGCTCTTCCACTCCTACGTACCTGCTCGGTTCTGGCCGGACGTGCTCGCGACCGCCAGCCTCCTCATTAACATTCGCCCATGTCGTTCCCGCTGAAACTACAAACCTCACCAGCTCCTCTTCGGTGCGATTCCATCTTATGATGGCCTTCACATTTTTGGGTGTCTCTGTTATCCTAGCACCGCGTCCACCGCTCTCACAAACTCGCGCCCCGGTCACTTCCTTGCATCTTCCTTGGCTATCCTCCCAACATCAAAGGTTACTGGTGCTATGATCCAGTCTCCCACCGCGTTTTCACTTCGCGGCATGTGTACTTTGATGAACTCGTGTTCCCGTTTCAGCAGGTACCGTCACCCTCGGAGTCTCCTGCGGCGCGGTTCGTCCCTGCCTCCACCTCTGGCGGACCGCCCAGCCGCGTCCCGGGTTCGGCCCTGCCCGCGCTCCCCGCGCCGGTGGCCCCTGGTGCTGCGGCCCTTGCAGCGGCCCCCGACGCAGCAGCCTCTTCGGCCGCCCCCGCCGCGGCCCCCGACGCCACGGCCCTCGTCGCCGTGGCCCCCTCGGCAGAAATACAGTCTGTCTACGCTTACCTAAGTGGAAATGGACATCGTATATGACTTTTTTTTGCAAACAGCTTAGCTAGCTTATCACAATCAACCACCGTACGTATACATATTATATTCTTGTTATTTCTCGTTAGGACCGTAGCGAAGACTTCCGATTACTTAGCTGTGGATTGCTTAAGCCTTAAGATATCCAACTTGTCATATATTTAAAATTCTGGGGCAGACCAACTTTCCGTATACAATATGAACTCACTTGTCCTGTTATACGACTTGAGCAACGTAGTACTCCATTCTTTCCGACTTAGCTGAAATCTGAAATCTCATCAATCAAGACAGATGATAAGTGGAGGGATGTAGCTGGTACTTCACAAAACTAGCCAAATCAAACCGATGCATTAATTTGGATTAATTGCAGTGCATGCATGCTTGGTCACTAGATGATTAGGAACATGCATTGGTGGCTTCCTTTTCAAATTCTTGCATGCAAAGATTTAATGCCCCTCGGAATCTCAATAAGAGATGGATATAAGCCTTTAATTCAGAAAAAACGAAAAAATTGAGATAAGCCGTCTAAACCGGTAAAAATGAAGTAGTAAGCTTCATCATGTAGTCTCCTAGAGCATCTATAACCGGACCCCTCGAATGTCCAATTAGACTGCCCGAGCGTTGTTCGAATAGAAGAGAGAAGAAAAAAAGCCACTCAATCGGATCCTTCATTTTGTCTTTGTATGACCGGGCTGTGCATAAATACCTATATCTACACCAAATATGGGGAGGATAGGACTATATGAGGATGTTCGAGCAGCCCTCCGCGTAGGATGCGGCCCACCCTGGACCACCTTTTCTCTTTCTTTATTCTTTCTTTTTCACTTTCTCTCTTCATCTTTACCTATCACATGCGTTTGACCGGACAATTTCCGAAGTATGTAGGGCATGGTTGCATGCATGTATAAATGAAGGTTCCGAACGGACGCACCCAGTCATTGTCCAGGCACGACCACAAACATTTGGGGATTGATATTAACCGATCCTGGTTGTAGATGCTCTTACTCCCTTCGTTTCGGTTTATTAGGCCCGTTCGTATTTTGAATTAAAATTTGATCATAAATTTAACTAATAAAATATAAACTAAATGTCACAAAGATTATACTATGAACATCTTCTTATCTATTTTTCATAGCATATTTTTAAATATATTTTAGTCGTATAGACGATCAAAGTTCGACCAAAAACGCGAGGGAGGTCAATTAACCCGGACTGAAGAAATACTTTCTACTTTACTCAATCTTGATCTGTAGATATACCCTTTTTTTCTGCTGAGAGATATGCAGATATAACCTACAGTTTATGTCTGCGACAGGATCTCAGAAAGTATGTATTGCTTTATCTTATCAGTTTCTATGCACAACACATGGATTGGACAAATTGCGATGGCAAAGCGTGATGCCATGTGCATACGAGGCGAAAGGTAAATTTGATACGGAGTCACATTATTTTCAAAAATGACATCCAATGGCATCTTATATAGAGTGAATAGCAAAAAAAAACACACACACCACATTTGAAGTTTGCATCCGGATTTGCCACCACATTTCTACCGTCGCAAAAATCTAGCGCTTTGCTTGTAAATTTTCTCAATAAACACAAATGACCGCTTTGAAGCCACTAACCCCGATTTCTTAAATGCTTGACCCGCCGGTCAGGTGCCGCGTCGGACAATAGAGACGGCGAGTTGGTTGACGACCGCTAGGGTCGGCGCTCGTACATAAACGAGCGCACTCGCCTGATCCCCTCCACTCGCTCACTCTCCCTGCTCTACTCTCTCCCCTCTCTGTCGCCGCCGAGGTCTCCGCCATTGCTAAGGAGGACTATTCCCTCGCCACCTTTCAGTGGTGCCGTCGTGGAAGGATGGAGAGGAGAGCAGCAAGGAGGAGGATCTGGCCGGCGTGGACATGGAGCAGCAGTGGGTAAGTGCTCTGCTTTGCACCTAGGGTTAGGGTTCATGTGTTCTTGGTCTTGGATTTGAGACCATCTTTGAGCAGTAGTTCTTTGTTCTGTGGTTAATACTTGTGCTACAATGAAGGAGAACCCTGACACTCCGTAGATGCATCATTTTGTGGTAGAGCTGCAGATCCAAGCATCAAACGTAGGCTGCACTTGGCCTCATGCATGAAATATGTTGCATTTGAAGGAATCAACACTAGGAGGAGATTCTATGGCTATGGGGTTCAAGTTTGTGTTCTCCAACTAGGTTTTTTGTTAGTGGCAGCCAGTGGTTCCTATTTCTATCAGAAAATTCAGTTTATCTCATTGGATTGAACTATTCAAGTATGTTGGAGTGTGGTATTGATTCAATTGTTGTAGTGTATTATAGTTTCGATGGATTAGACATGCTTGTAACAATGAATTTGCAATGCTTGTATGCTGTAGTTTCAGTGTATTAGACTTGCTATTTACAGTGGATTAGACATGATAGTTAAGTGTTTATTTGTGTGAATTATAGCTCTAGTTTAGGGAAATAGACATGTAACTGAACCTTTCCTTTAACTGCTAATGTGACTGAACCTTTCCTTTAACTGCAAGTCCACTGAATCTCTACTGTAATGGCAAGTGTGACTGAATCTTTACTATAAGTGCAACTATTTGCATGTTTGATTTAGTTATTGTTTCAGTTAGCTTATTAATTTAGTAATACTTGATGCAGGATGGTATTGATTGTGGAGTTGCTGAGTGGGTTGATGCCCCATGGCTTTCTATTCTTCAAAGATTCTTGGTGAAGATATGGAAGATGTTTCATGAGGAGAACTGTGGCAGAGTTATGGACCATGAGAAGCATAAGAAAGAGTTGGACAAGGTGAACAAGCAATTGGATAAACTTGGGGATCAGTACAGCCAGCTAGTGTTGGGGAACGTAGTAATTTCAAAAAAAATTCCTACGCACATGCAAGATCATGGTGATGCATAGCAACAAGAAGGGAGAGTGCTGTCCATGTACCCTCGTAGACCGAAAGCGGAAGCGTTAGCACAACGCGTTTGATGTAGTCGTACGTCTTCACGATCCGACCGATCAAGTACCGAATGCACGGCACCTCCGAGTTCAGGACACGTTCAGCCCGATGACGTCCCTCGAACTCCGATCCAGCCGAGTGTTGAGGGAGAGTTTCGCCAGCTGGACGGCGTGGTGACGATGATGATGTTCTACCGATGCAGGGCTTCGCCTAAGTACCGCTACAGTATTATCAAGGTGGACTATGGTGGAGGGGGGCACCACACACGACTAAAAGATCAACAGATCAATTGTTGTATCTCTAGGGTGCCCCTGCCCCTGTATATAAAGGAACAAGGGGGGGGGGAGGCGGTCGGCCAGGAGAGGTGCGCCAGGAGG
>NC_057794.1:27872215-27913910 GCF_018294505.1 Triticum aestivum
AACGTTGCAGAAAACAAAAATTTTCCTATGTTTCACCAAGATCAATCTATGGAGTCAACTAGCAACGAGTGATCGGATGCATCTACATACCTTTGTAGATCGCGAGCGGAAGCGTTCAAGAGAACGGGGATGAGGGAGTCGTACTCGACATGATCCAAATCACCGGAGATCCTAGCGCCGAACGGACGGCACCTCCGCGTTCAACACATGTACGGTCAGTGTGACGTCTCCTCCTTCTTGATCCAGCAAGGGGAAATGAGAGGTTGATGAAGATGCAGCAGCACGACGGCGTGGTGGTGGATGCATCAGTCACCACAGCAGGGCTTCGCCGTTCTTCTGCGAGAGGGAGAGGTGTAGCAGGGGAGAGGGAGGCACCAAGACTTCAGGGTGCGGCTGCCCTCCCTCCCCCCTTTAATATAGGCCCCCCTAGGGGTGCGCCGGCCCTAGGAGATGGGATCTCCTAGGGGGGCGGCGGCCAAGGGGGTGGAGTGCCCCCCAAGGCAAGTGGAGGCGCCCCCTCCCCTAGGGTTCCCAACCCTAGGCGCATGGGGGGCCCAAGGGGGGGGGCGCACCAGCCCACTATGGGCTGGTTCCCTCCCCACTTCAGCCCATGGGGCCCTCCGGGATGGGTGGCCCCACCCGGTGGACCCCCGGGACCCTTCTGGTGGAACCGATACAATACCGTTGACCCCCGAAACTCTCCCGATGGCCGAAACTGCACTTCCTATATATAATTCTTCACCTCCGGACCATTTTGGAACTCCTCGTGACGTCCGGGATCTCATCCGGGACTCCGAACAACTTTTGTATTTCTGCATACTCATATCCATACAACCCTAGCGTCACCGAACCTTAAGTGTGTAGACCCTACGGGTTCGGGAGACATGTAGACATGACCGAGACGACTCTCCGGTCAATAACCAACAGCGGGATCTGGATACCCATGTTGGCTCCCACATGCTCCTCGATGATCTCATCGAATGAACCACGATGTCGAGGATTCAAGCAACCCCGTATACAATTCCCTCTGTCAATCGGTATGTTACTTGCCCGAGATTCGATCGTCGGTATCCCAATACCTCGTTCAATCTCGTTACCGGCAAGTCACTTTACTCGTACCGTAATGCATGATCCCTTGACCAGACACTTGGTCACTTTGAGCTCATTATGATGATGCATTACCGAGTAGGCCCAGAGATACCTCTCCGTCATATGGAGTGACAAATCCCAGTCTTGATCTGTGTCAACCCAACAGATACTTTTGGAGAAACCCGTAGTATACCTTTATAGTCACCCAGTTACGTTCTGACGTTTGGTACACCCAAAGCACTCCTACGGTATCCGGGAGTTGCACGATCTCATGGTCTAAGGAAAAGATACTTGACATTGGAAAAACTCTAGCAAACGAACTATACGATCTTGTGCTATGTTTCGGATTGGGTCTTGTCCATCACATCATTCTCCTAATGATGTGATCCCGTTATCAATGACATCCAATGTCCATAGTCAGGAAACCATGACTATCTGTTGATCAACGAGCTAGTCAACTAGAGGCTTACTAGGGACATGTTTGGTGTCTATGTATTCACACATGTATTACGATTTCCGGATAACACAATTATAGCATGAATAAAAGACAATTTATCATGAACAAGGAAATATAATAATAATCCTTTTATTATTGCATCTAGGGCATATTTCCAATAGTCTCCCACTTGCACTAGAGTCAATAATCTAGTTACATTGTGATGAATCGAACACCCATGGAATTCTGGTGTTGATCATGTTTTGCTCTAGGGAGAGGTTTAGTCAACGGATCTGCTACATTCAGGTCCGTATGTACTTTACAAATATCTATGTCTCCATCTTGAACATTTTCATGAATGGAGTTGAAGCGACGCTTGATGTGCCTGGTCTTCTTGTGAAACCTGGGCTCCTTGGCAAGTGCAATAGCTCCAGTGTTGTCACAGAAGAGTTTGATCGGCCCCGACGCATTGGTTATGACTCCTAGGTCGGTGATGAACTCCTTCACCCAAATTGCTTCATGTGCTGCCTCCGAGGCTGCCATGTACTCCGCTTCACATGTAGATCCCGCCATGACGCTCTGCTTGCAACTGCACCAGCTTACTGCCCCACCATTCAAAATATACACGTATCCGGTTTGTGACTTAGAGTCATCCAGATCTGTGTCGAAGCTAGCGTCGACGTAACCCTTTACGACGAGCTCTTCGTCACCTCCATAAACGAGAAACATTTCCTTAGTCCTTTTCAGGTACTTCAGGATATTCTTTACCACTGTCCAGTGTTCCTTGCCGGGATTACTTTGGTACCTACCTACCAAACTTACGGCAAGGTTTACATCAGGTCTGGTACACATCATGGCATACATAATAGACCCTATGGATGAGGCATAGGGGATGACACTCATCTCTTCTATATCTTCTACCGTGGTAGGACATTGAGCTGAGCTCAATTTCACACCTTGCAACACAGGCAAGAACCCCTTCTTAGACTGATCCATATTGAACTTCTTCAATATCTTATCAAGGTATGTGCTTTGTGAAAGACCTATGAGGCGTCTTGATCTATCTCTATAGATCTTGATGCCTAATATATAAGCAGCTTCTCTAAGGTCCTTCATTGAAAAACTCTTATTCAAGTAGGCCTTAATGCTGTCCAAAGGCTCTATATCATTTCCCATCAAAAGTATGTCATCTACATATAATATGAGAAATGCTACAGAGCTCCCACTCACTTTCTTGTAAACGCAGGTTTCTCCATAAGTCTGCATAAACCCAAACGCTTTGATCATCTCATCAAAGCGAATGTTCCAACTCCGAGATGCTTGCACCAGCCCATAAATCGAGCGTTGGAGCTTGCACACCTTGTCAACATTCTTAGGATCGACAAAACCTTCTGGCTGCATCATATACAATTCTTCCTTAAGGAAACCATTAAGGAATGCCGTTTTGACGTCCATTTGCCATATCTCATAATCATAGAATGCGGCAATTGCTATCATGATTCGGACGGACTTCAGCTTCGCTACAGGTGAGAAAGTCTCATCGTAGTCAACCCCTTGAACTTGTCGATAACCCTTAGCGACAAGCCGAGCTTTATAGATGGTCACATTACCATCCGCGTCTGTCTTCTTAAAGATCCATTTATTTTCTATGGCTCGCCGATCATCGGGCAAGTCAGTCAAAGTCCATACTTCATTTTCATACATGGATCCTATCTCGGATTTCATGGCTTCCAGCCATTTGTCGGAATCCAGGCCCGCCATCGCTTCTTCATAGTTCGAAGGTTCACCGTTGTCTAACAACATGATTTCGAAGACAGGGTTGCCGTACCACTCTGGTGCGGAACGTGTCCTTGTGGACCTTTGAAGTTTAGTAAGAGCTTGATCAGAAGTATCTTGATCATCATCATTAACTTCCTCTCTAATTGGTGCAGGCACCACAGGAACATTTTCCTGAGTTGCGCCACTTTCCGGTTCAAGAGGTAATACTTCATCAAGTTCTACTTTCCTCCCACTTACTTCTTTCGAGAGAAACTCTTTCTCTAGAAAGGATCCATTCTTGGCAACAAAGATCTTGCCTTCGGATCTGAGGTAGAAGGTATACCCAATAGTTTCTTTAGGGTATCCTACGAAGACGCATTTTTCCGACTTGGGTTCGAGCTTTTCAGGTTGAAGTTTCTTGACATAAGCATCGCATCCCCAAACTTTTAGAAACGATAGCTTAGGTTTCTTCCCAAACCATAATTCATACGGTGTCATCTCAACGGATTTCGACGGAGCCCTGTTCAAAGTGAATGCGGCAGTCTCTAAAGCATAGCCCCAAAATGATAGCGGTAAATCGGTAAGAGACATCATAGATCGCACCATTCTAATAGAGTGCGATTAAGACGTTCGGACACACCATTACGCTGAGGTGTTCCAGGCGGCGTGAGTTTTGAAACTATTCCACATTTTCTTAAGTGTGTGCCAAATTCGTGACTCAAGTATTCTCCCCCACGATCTGATCGCAAGAACTTGATTTTCCTGTCATGTTGATTCTCAACCTCACTCTAAAATTCCTTGAACTTTTCAAAGGTCTCAGACTTGTGTTTCATTAAATAGACATACCCATATCTACTCAAGTCATCAGTGAGGGTGAGAACATAACGATAGCCACCGCGAGCCTCAACACTCATTGGACCGCACACATCAGTATGTATGATTTCTAATAAGTTGTTTGCTCGCTCCATTGTTCCTGAGAATGGAGTCTTGGTCATTTTACCCATGAGGCATGGTTCGCACGTGTCAAATGATTCGTAATCAAGAGACTCTAAAAGTCCATCTGCATGGAGCTTCTTCATGCGTTTGACACCTATGTGACCAAGGCGGCAGTGCCACAAGTATGTGGGACTATCATTATCAACCTTACATCTTTTGGTATTCACAATATGAATATGTGTAGCATTACGCTCGAGATTCATTAAGAATAAACCATTCACCATCGGAGCATGACCATAAAACATATCTCTCATATAAATAGAACAACCAATATTCTCGAATTTAAATGAGTAGCCATCTCGAATTAAACGAGATCCTTATACAATGTTCATGCTCAAAGCTGGCACTAAATAACAATTATTGAGGTTTAAAACTAATCCCGTAGGTAAATGTAGAGGTAGCGTGCCGACGGCGATCACATCGACCTTGGAACCATTCCCGACGCGCATCGTCACCTCGTCCTTCGCCAGTCTCCGCTTATTCCGCAGCTCCTGCTTTGAGTTACAAATGTGAGCAACTGCACCGGTATCAAATACACAGGAGCTACTACGAGTACTGGTAAGGTACACATCAAATACATGTATATCACATATACCTTTCGTGATGCCGGCCTTCTTGTCCGCTAAGTATTTGGGGTAGTTCCGCTTCCAGTGACCACTTCCCTTGCAATAAAAGCACTCAGTCTCGGGCTTGGGTCCATTCTTTGGCTTCTTCCCGGCAGCTTGCTTACCGGGCGCGGCAACTCTCTTCCCGTCCTTCTTGAAGTTCTTCTTACCCTTGCCTTTCTTGAACTTAGTGGTTTTATTCACCATCAACACTTGATGTTCCTTTTTGACTTCTACCTCTGCTGATTTCAGCATTGCAAATACTTCAGGAATGGTCTTTTCCATCCCCTGCATATTGAAGTTCATCACAAAGCTCTTGTAGCTCGGTGGAAGCAACTGAAGGATTCTGTCAATGACCGCATCATCCGGGAGATTAACTCCCAGCTGAGTCAAGTGGTTATGTAACCCAGACATAGTGAGTATGTGCTCACTGACAGAACTGTTTTCCTCCATCTTACAGCTGAAGAACTTGTCGGAGACTTCATATCTCTCGACCCGGGCATGAGCTTGAAAAACCATTTTCAGCTCTTCGAACATCTCATATGCTCCGTGTCTCTCAAAACGCTTTTGGAGCCCCGGCTCTAAGCTGTAAAGCATGCCACACTGAACGAGGGAGTAATCATCGGTACGTGTCTGCCAAGCGTTCATAACGTCTTGTTCTGCAGAGAGAGCAGTTGCTTCACCTAGCGGTGCTTGTAGGACATAATCTTTCTTGGCAGCTATGAGGACGATCCTCAGGTTCCGGACCCAGTCCGTATAGTTGCTGCCATCGTCTTTCAGCTTGGTTTTCTCTAGGAACGCGTTGGAGTTGAGGACAACATTGGCCATTTGATCTACAATACATGTTGTAAAGATTTCAGACTAAGTTCATGATAATTAAGTTCATCTAATCAAATTATTCAATGAACTCCCACTTAGATAGACATCCCTCCAGTCATCAAATATAACATGATCCGAGTTAACTAGGCCGTGTCCGATCATCACGTGAGACGGACTAGTCAACATCGGTGAACATCTTCATGTTGATCGTATCTTCTATATGACTCATGCTCGACCTTTTGGTCTTCTGTGTTCCGAGGCCATGTCTGTACATGCTAGGCTCGTCAAGTCAACCTAAGTGTTTGCATGTGTAAATCTGTCTTACACCGTTGTATGTGAACGTTGGAATCTATCACACCCGATCATCACGTGGTGCTTCGAAACAACGAACTGTCGCAACGGTGCACAGTTAGGGGAAAAACTTTCTTGAAATTATTATGAGGGATCATCTTATTTACTACCGTCGTTCTAAGTAAACAAGATACAAAAACATGATAAACATCTCATGCAATCAAATAATAGTGACATGATATGGCCAATATCATATAGCTCCTGTGATCTCCATCTTGGGGCTGCATGATCATCTTGTCACCGGCATGACACCATGATCTCCATCATCGTGTCTCCATGAAGTTGCTCGCCAACTATTACTTCTACTACTATGGCTAACACGTTTAGCAATAAAGTAAAGTAATTTACATGGCGTTTCTCAATGACACGCAGGTCATACAAAAAATAAAGACAACTCCTATGGCTCCTACCGGTTGTCATACTCACCGACATGCAAGTCGTGATTCCTATTACAAGAACATGATCTCATACATCACATATATCATTCATCATTCATCACAACTTTGGCCATATCACATCATAAAACACTTGCTGCAAAAACAAGTTAGACGTCCTCTAATTGTTGTTGCAAGTTTTACGTGGCTGCAAGAGGGTTCTAGCAAGAACGTTTTCTTACCTACGTTAAAGCCACAACGTGATTTGTCAACTTCTATTTACCCTTCATAAGGACCCTTTTCATCAAATCCACTCCAAGTAAAGTGGGAGAGACAGACACCCGCCATCCACCTTATGCAACTAGTGCATGTCAGTCGGTGGAACCGGTCTCACATAAGCGTACATGTAAGGTTGGTTCGGGCCGCTTCATCCCACAATATCGCTGAAGCAAAATAAGACTAGTAGGGGCAAGAAAGTTGACAACATCTACGCCCACAAGAAATTGTGTTCTACTCGTGCAAAGAGAACTACGCATAGACCTAGCTCATGATGCCACTGTTGGGGAACGTTGCAGAAAACAAAAATTTTCCTACGTTTCACCAAGATCAATCTATGGAGTCAACTAGCAATGAGTGATCGGATGCATCTACATACCTTTGTAGATCGCGGGCGGAAGCGTTCAAGAGAACGGGGATGAGGGAGTCGTACTCGACGTGATCCAAATCACCGGAGATCCTAGCGCCGAACGGACGGCACCTCCGCGTTCAACACACATACGGTCAGCGTGACGTCTCCTCCTTCTTGATCCAGCAAGGGGAAAGGAGAGGTTGATGAAGATCCAGCAGCACGACGACGTGGTGGTGGATGCAGCAGTCACCGCAGCAGGGCTTCGCCATTCTTCTGCGAGAGGGAGAGGTGTAGCAGGGGAGAGGGAGGCGCCAAGACTTCAGGGTGCGGCTGCCCTCCCTCCCCCCTTTAATATAGGCCCCCCTAGGGGTGTGCCGGCCCTAGGAGATGGGATCTCCTGGGGGGGGGGGCGTCCAAGGGGGTGGAGTGCCCCCCAAGGCAAGTGGAGGCGCCCCCTCCCCTAGGGTTCCCAACCCTAGGCGCATGGGGGGCCCAAGGGGGGGGGGCGCACCAGCCCACTATGGGCTGGTTCCCTCCCCACTTCAGCCCATGGGTCCCTCCGGGATGGGTGGCCCCACCCGGTGGACCCCCGGGACCCTTCCGGTGGTCCCGGTACAATACCGTTAACCTCCGAAACTGTCCCGATGGCCCAAACTGCACTTCCTATATATAATTCTTCAACTCCGGACCATTCCAGAACTCCTCGTGACGTTCGGGATCTCATCTGGGACTCCGAACAACTTTCAGATTACTGCATACTCGTATCCATACAACCCTAGCGTCACCGAACCTTAAGTGTGTAGACCCTACGGGTTCGGGAGACATGTAGACATGACCGAGATGACTCTCCGGTCAATAACCAACAGCGGGATCTGGATACCCATGTTGGCTCCCACATGCTCCTCGATGATCTCATCGGATGAACCACGATGTCGAGGATTCAAGCAACCCCGTATACAATTCCCTTTGTCAATCGGTATGTTACTTGCCCGAGATTCGATCGTCGGTATCACAATACCTTGTTCAATCTCGTTACCGGCAAGTCACTTTACTCGTACCTTAATGCATGATCCCGTGACCAGACACTTGGTCACTTTGAGCTCATTATGATGATGCATTACCGAGTGGGCCCAGATATACCTCTCCGTCATATGGAGTGACAAATCCCAGTCTTGATCTGTGTCAACCCAACAGATACTTCCGGAGATACCCGTAGTATACCTTTATAGTCACCCAGTTACGTTCTGACGTTTGGTACACCCAAAGCACTCCTACGGTATCCGGGAGTTGCACGATCTCATGGTCTAAGGAAAAGATACTTGACATTGGAAAAACTCTAGCAAACGAACTATACGATCTTGTGCTATGTTTGGGATTGGGTCTTGTCCATCACATCATTCTCCTAATGATGTGATCCCGTTATCAATGACATCCAATGTCCATAGTCAGGAAACCATGACTATCTGTTGATCAACGAGCTAGTCAACTAGAGGCTTACTAGGGACATGTTTGGTGTCTATGTATTCACACATGTATTACGATTTCCGGATAACACAATTATAGCATGAATAAAAGACAATTTATCATGAACAAGGAAATATGATAATAATCCTTTTATTATTGCCTCTAGGGCATATTTCCAACAGTAACCCCCTGGTACTCCGGTATATATCCGATAACCCCCGGAACCATTCCGGTGTCCAAATATAGTCGTCCAATATATCAATCTTCATGTCTTGACCATTTTGAGACTCCTCGTTATGTCCACGATCACATCCGGGACTCCGAGCAACCTTCGGTACATCAAAACATAAAAACTCATAATGTAAATGTCATCGAAACTTTAAGCGTGCGGACCCTACGGGTTTGAGAACTATGTAGACATGGCCGAGACACGTCTCCGGTCAATAACCAATAGCGGAACCTGGATGCTCATATTGGTTCCCACATATTCTACGAAGATCTTTATCGGTCAAACCGCATAACAACATACGCTGTTCCCTTTGTCATCGGTATGTTACTTGCCCGAGATCCGATCGTCGGTATCTCAATACCTAGTTTAATCTCGTTACCGGCAAGTCTTGATGATCCACAAGTATAGGGGATCTATCGTAGTCCTTTCGATAAGTAAGAGTGTCGAACCCAACGAGGAGCAGAAGGAAATGATAAACGGTTTTCAGCAAGGTATTCTCTGCAAGTACTGAAATAAATGGTAACAGATAGTTTTGTGAGGAGATAATTTGTAACGAGCAACAAGTAACAAAAGTAAATAAAGTGCAGCAAGGTGGCCCAATCCTTTTTGTAGCAAAGGGCAAGCCTGGACAAACTCTTATATAAGGAAAAATGCTCCCTAGGACACATGGGAATATCATCAAGCTAGTTTTCATCACGTTCATATGATTCACATTTGGTACTTTGATAATTTGACATGTGGGTGGACCGGTGCTTGGGTGCTGTTCTTACTTGAACAAGCATCCCACTTATGATTAACATCTATTGCAAGAATCCGCAACTACAACAAAAGTATTAAGGTAAACCTAACCATAGCATGAAACATATGGATCCAAATCAGCCCCTTACGAAGCAACACATCAACTAGGGTTTAAGATTCTATCACTCTAGCAACCCATCATCTACTTATTACTTCCCAATGCCTTCCTCTAGGCCTAAATAATGGTGAAGTGTTATGTAGTCGACATTCACATAACACCACTAGAGGCTAGACAAAATACATCTCATCAAAATATCGAACGAATACCAAATTCACATGACTACTAATAGCAAGACTTCTCCCTTTTCGTCAGGAACAAACATAACTACTCACAAAGCATATTCATGTTCATAATCAGAGGGGTATTAATATGCATAAAGGATCTGAACATATGATCTTCCACCAATTAAACCAACTAGCATCAACTACAAGGAGTAATTAACACTACTAGCAACCTACTAGCACCAATCCCGGACTTGGAGACAAGAATTGGATACAAGAGATGAACTAGGGTTTTGAGATGAGATGGTGCTGATGAAGATGTTGATGGAGATTGCCCTCTCCCGATGAGAGGAGCGTTGGTGATGACGATGGCGATGATTTCCCCCTCCGGGAGGGAAGTTTCCTCGGCAGAACAACTCTACCGGAGCTCTAGATTGGATCTGGCAAGGTTCCGCCTCGTGGCGGCGGAGTTTCCTCCCGAAAGGTTGCTTCCTATTTTTTTCTCGACGAAAGACTTCATATAGGAGAAGATGCTCATAGAGAGCCACCAGGGGGCCCACGAGGTAGGGGGTGCGCCCTAGGGGGAGGGGGCGCCCCCACCCTCGTGAGAAGGGTGTGGGCCCCCTGGTCTTCATCTTTGGCGAGGATTTTTCATTATTTATTATAAGGTGTTCCATGGAGTTTCAGGACTTTTGGAGTTGTGCAGAATAGGTCTCTAATATTTGCTCCTTTTCCAGCCCAGAATTCCAGCTGCCGGCATTCTCCCTCCTTATGTAAACCTTGTAAAATAAGAGAGAATAGCCATAAGTATTGTGACATAATGTGAAATACAGCCCATAATGCAATAAATATCGATATAAAAGCATGATGCAAAATGGACGTATCAACTCCCCCAAGCTTAGACCTCGCTTGTCCTCAAGCGAAAAGCCGAAATCGAAAAATAAAATACGGACATGAGGGCATCATGATCATTCTTAGAGCAGTAACTTATATAATTCTTGTCATATGATATCCTATGCTAGAGTAATAATTCAATTACAATATCAAGCATGAATCGTAAACTTCATTGAAAACTAACAAACTATAATCTCGGTCATTGAAGCAATTGCAATTTATCATAACATAGGAAAGAGTCAATGTATAAGAGCTTTTCAGCAAGTCCACATACTCAACTATCATATAATCTTTCACAATTGCTGACACTCATGCAATACTTATGGGTATTGAGTTTTAATCGGACACAAAGAAAGATAGGGGCATATACTTTTGCCTCCCAACGTTTTACCTCAAGGGTAATGTCAACAATAATAGTTCATGAAAACTCACATCCAATTAGCCATATATACCAGGATCTTTCCAACATACTGTGCTTGCCAAAGGATAAAGTGTAAAAAGGAAGGGTGAAAATCACCATGACTCTTATGCAAGGTAGGAGATAAAAGTAAAAGATAGGCCCTTCGCAGAGGGAAGCAGAGGTTGTCATGCGCTTTTATGGTTGGATGCACAAAATCTTAATGCGAAAGAACGTCACTTTATATTGCCCCTTGTGATATGAACCTTTATTATGCAGTCCGTCGCTTTTATTACTTCCACATCACAAGATCGTATAAAGCTTATTTCTCCCACACCAATCAATCATACATATTTAGAGAGCAATTTTTATTGCTTTGCACCGACGACAACTTACTTGAAGGATCTTACTCAATCCATAGGTAGGTATGGTGGACTCTCATGGCAAAACTGGTTTAAGGGTATTTGGAAGCACAAGTACTATCTCTACTTGGTGCAATGAATTTGGCTAGCATGAGGGGGAAAGGCAAGCTCAACATGTTGGAGGATCCAAGACAATATAATTTATCTCAGATGTAAGAAAACATAACCCATTACGTTGTCTTCCTTGTCCAATGTCAACTCTTTAGCATGTCATACTTTAATTAGTGCTCACAATCATAAAAGATGTCCAAGATAGTATATCTATATGTGAAGACCTCTCTTTATTTATTACTTCCTATTAATTGCAACGATGACCAAAACTATGCTTGTCAACTCTCAACAACTTTTATTCATCATACTTTTTCTATGTGAGCTCATTACTCTCCATGAGATCCATATGATCTCTTTGTTTCTTTTTATTTCTTTCTCTTTTCTTTTATTTACTTAGGATCATGGCAAAATAATCAAGCCCTTGACTCAACACTAATCTTTATTATATAGCTCACGGACTCGATTACATAGAAGGATAATAAAGCAAAACTCACAACTGGATCACACTAAGAACTTTTATTCTACTAGATCAAGATACTACTAATAAGATCGAACTAAGGAAAACGGTAAAGATAAAAGTGATGGTGATACGATACCGGGGCACTCCCCCAAGCTTGGCAGTTGCCAAGTGGAGTGCCCATACCCAGATACTCAATTCTCCTTTGTTGGAGGAGACGGTGGAGGTGTTGTTGATGATGCGGGCTTGTCATCCATCTTCCAAGGCATAGGTTCACCATTATAGAAAGATGATCGAGTCTCCAGAATCCTCAAATCTGCAGCCAAACTCATTCTTTTGAATCTATATTCATACACACAGTTTTGGTTTTGCAGGTCATAGATTTGGGCTTGGAGGTGCTCGATCTTCTCATGTAGCTTGAAGATGGCCTCCTCGGTGTTCTTGGCATCCGGCTTGTAGTTGTTAGTGAACTCCGCGAGCATCATGTGGCTAGCATTGATTCCACGCTCCACCATCCCCTGGCACTTGAAAACTTGTTGCTCCATTGCTTCGAGCCTCGTCTCCACGCTTCCGATTCCCTTTGGTCCCTTAGCATCGCGGATGTGCAGCAACCCATCACACATCTCAATGGTTTGAGGGTGTCGCAGCACCTCCGCGAGGTAAGGGTTGATGACCTTCTTGAAAACTTATCCTTGGAAACACTTGGGGACGTCATGATAATCTAGATCTGTCAGAAAAATAGCTCGAAACAAAAAAAGGAGATTTTTGCGTGATACGGGAGTCAAAACCCCCGGGAGATTATATAGTGAATTTTTACCGACCAAAATACGTATCGTGCAAGAAAGCAGAGTCCGGAAGGCACACGAGGTGCTCACGAGGTAGGGGGCGCGCCCAGGGGGTAGGGCGCGCCCTCCACCCTCGTGAGGCCCTCGTGTCCTTCCCAGACTGCTACTTAATTTTCTATTTTTCTAAATATTCCAAAACGGAGAAATATTGCCTTAAAAATTGTTTTGGAGTCGGTTTACTTACCGTACCACATACCTATTCCTTTTCGGAGTCTGAAACGTTCTGGAAAGTGTCCCTTATGTATTCCTCTAGGGTTACGGTTTCAATAATATTGGTTTCAACATTTATGGGATTACCTGAGATATAATGTTTGATTCTTTGAGTATTTACCACCTTCGGATTTGTGCCTTCAAAGTTATTGATTTTCATGGCACCAGAACGATAGACCTCCTCGATAACATAGGGGCCTTCCCATTTAGAGAGAAGTTTCCCTACAAAAAATCTTAAACGAGAGTTGTATAGCAATACATAATCACCTACATTAAACTCATGCTTTTGTATCCTTTTGTCATGCCATCTTTTAACTTTTTCTTTAAACAACTTGGCATTTTCATAACCTTGGGTTCTCCATTCATCAAGTGAGCTAATATCAAATAACCTCTTTTCACCGGCAAGTTTGAAATCATAGTTGAGCTCTTTAATAGCCATGCCTTATGTTCTAGTTCGAGAGGTAAGTGACATGCTTTTCCATAGACCATTTTATACGGAGACATACCCATAGGATTTTTATATGCAGTTCTATAGGCCCATAATGCATCATTAAGTTTCTTGGACCAATTCTTTCTAGACCTATTGACAGTCTTTTGCAAAATTAATTTGAGTTCTCCATTACTCAATTCTACTTGACCACTAGACTGTGGGTGATATTGTTGGAAATATGCCCTAGAGGCAATAATAAATTAGTTATTATTATATTTCCTTGTTCATGATAATCGTTTATTATCCATGCTAGAATTATATTGATAGGAAACTCAGATACATGTGTGGATACATAGACAACACCATGTCCCTAGTAAGCCTCTAGTTGACTAGCTCGTTGATCAATAGATGGTTACGGTTTCCTGACCATGGACATTGGATGTCATTGATAACGGGATCACATCATTAGGAGAATGATGTGATGGACAAAGACCCAATCCTAAGCCTAGCACAAGATCATGTAGTTCGTATGCTAAAGCTTTTCTAATGTCAAGTATCATTTCCTTAGACCATGAGATTGTGCAACTCCCGGATACCGTAGGAGTGCTTTGGGTGTGCCAAACGTCACAACGTAACTGGGTGGCTATAAAGGTACACTACAGGTATCTCCGAAAGTGTCTGTTGGGTTGGCACGAATCGAGACTGGGATTTGTCACTCCGTGTAAACGGAGAGGTATCTCTGGGCCCACTCGGTAGGCCATCATCATAATGTGCACAATGTGATCAAGGAGTTGATCACGGGATGATGTGTTACGGAACGAGTAAAGAGACTTGCCGGTAACGAGATTGAACAAGGTATCGGGATATCGACGATCGAATCTCGGGCAAGTATCGTACCGCTAGACAAAGGGAATTGCATACGGGATTGATTAAGTCCTTGACATCGTGGTTCAGCTGATGAGATCATCGTGGAACATGTGGGAGCCAACATGGGTATCCATATCCCGCTGTTGTTTATTGACCGGAGAGTCATCTCGGTCATGTCTGCATGTCTCCCGAACCCGTAGGGTCTACACACTTAAGGTTCGGTGACGCTAGAGTTATAGAGATATTAGTATGCGGTAACCCGAAAGTTGTTCGGAGTCCCGGATGAGATCCTGGTCGTCACGAGGAGTTCCGGAATGGTCCGGAGGTAAAGAATTATATATAGGAAGTGCTATTTCGACCATCGGGACAAGTTTCAGGGTCACCGGTATTGTATCGAGACCACCGGAAGGGTCCCGGGGGTCCACCGGGTGGGGCCACCTGCCCCGGGGGCCACATGGGCTGTAGTGGGTGCGCCTTGGACTACATGGGCCAAGGGCACCAGCCCCTAGAGGCCCATGCGCCAAAGGGACAAGAGGAGGGGAGAGTCCTAAAGGGGGAAGGCACCTCCGAGGTGCCTTGGGGAGGATGGACTCCTCCCCCCTTGGCCGCACCCTTCCTTGGAGGAAGGGGCAAGGCTGCGCCCTCCTCCTCTCCCTTGGCCCTATATATAGTGGGGGAAGGGAGGGAAACCATACCTAATCCCTGGCGCCTCCCTCTCCCTCCCACGACACATCTTCCTCCTCCCGCAGCGCTTGGCGAAGCCCTGTTGGAATCCCGCTACTTCCACCACCATGCCGTCGTGCTGCTGGATCTCCATCAACCTCTCCTCCCCCCTTGCTGGATCAAGAAGGAGGAGACGTCGCTGCTCCGTATGTGTGTTGAACGCGGAGGTGCCGTCTGTTCGGCGCTAGGATCATCGGTGATTTGAATCACGACGAGTACGACTCCATCAACCCCGTTCTCTTGAACGCTTCCGCGCGCGATCTACAAGGGTATGTAGATCCACTCCTCCCTCGTTGCTAGATGACTCCATAGATAGATCTTGGTGACACGTAGGAAAATTTTGAATTTATGCTACGTTACCCCACAGTGGCATCATGAGCTAGGTCTATGCGTAGTTTCTATGCACGAGTAGAACACAAAGTATCTGTGGGCGTTGATTTTGTTCAATATGCTTGCCGTTACTAGTCTTATCTTGATTCGGCGGCATCGTGGGATGAAGCGGCCCGGACCGACCTTACACGTACTCTTACGTGAGACTGGTTCCACCGACTGACATGCACTAGTTGCATAAGGTGGCTAGCGGGTGTCTGTCTCTCCCACTTTAGTCGGATCGGATTCGATGAAAAGGGTCCTTATGAAGGGTAAATAGCAATTGGCATATCACGTTGTGGTCTTTGCGTAGGTAAGAAACGTTCTTGCTAGAAACCCATAGCAGCCACGTAAAACATGCAAACAACAATTAGAGGACGTCTAACTTGTTTTTGCAGGGTATGCTATGTGATGTGATATGGCCAAAAGGATGTGATGAATGATATATGTGATGTATGAGATTGATCATGTTCTTGTAATAGGAATCACGACTTGCATGTCGATGAATATGACAACCGGCAGGAGCCATAGGAGTTGTCTTAATTTATTTATGACCTGCGTGTCAACATAAACGTCATGTAATTACTTTACTTTATTGCTAACCGTTAGCCATAGAAGTAGAAGTAATATTTGGCGAGACAACTTCATGAAGACACGATGATGGAGATCATGATGATGGAGATCATGGTGTCATGCCGGTGACGATGATGATCATGGAGCCCCGAAGATGGAGATCAAAAGGAGCAACATGATATTGGCCATATCATGTCACTGTTTGATTGCATGTGATGTTTATCATGTTTTGCATCTTGTTTACTTAGAACGACGGTATTAAATAAGATGATCCCTCATTAAAATTTCAAGAAAGTGTTCCCGCTAACTGTGCACAGTTGCGAAAGTTTGTCGTTTCGAAGCACCACGTGATGATCGGGTGTGATAGATTCTTACGTTCACATACAACGGGTGTAAGACAGATTTACACACGCGAAACACTTAGGTTGACTTGACGAGCCTAGCATGTACAGACATGACCTCGGAACACAAGAGACCGAAAGGTCGAGCATGAGTCGTATGGTAGATACGATCAACATGAAGATGTTCACCGATGATGACTAGTCCGTCTCACGTGATGATCGGACACGGCCTAGTTGACTCGGATCATGTAATCACTTAGATGACTAGAGGGATGTCTATCTAAGTGGGAGTTCATAAGATGAACTTAATTATCCTGAACATAGTCAAAAGGTCTTCGCAAATTATGTCGTGGCTCACGTTTCTGTTCTACTATTTAGATATGTTCCTAGAGAAAATTTAGTTGAAAGTTGATAGTAGCAATTATGCGGACTAGGTCCGTAAACTGAGGATTGTCCTCATTGCTTCATAGAAGGCTTATGTCCTTAATGCACCGCTCAGTGTGCTGAACCTCGAACGTCGCCTGTGGATGTTGCGAACATCTGACATACACGTTTTGATGACTACATGATAGTTTAGTGCGTAATGCTAAATGGTTTAGAATTGAGGCACCAAAGACGTTTTTGAAACATCGCAGAACATATGAGATGTTCCAAGGACTGAAATTGGGATTTCAGGCTCATGCCCACGTCAAGAGGTATAAGACCTCCCGACGATTTTCTTAGCCTGCAAACTAAGGGAGAAAAGCTCAATTATTGAGCTTGTGCTCAGATTGTCTGAGTACAACAATCATTTGAATCGAGTGGGAGTTGATCTTCCAGATGAGATAGTGATGTCTCTCCGAAGTCATTACCACCAAGCTGCTAGAGCTTCGTGATGAACTATGATATATCAGGGACATATATGATGATCCTTGAGATATTCGCGATGTTTGACACCACAAAAGTAGAAATCAAGAAGGAGCATCAATTGTTGATGGTTGGTGAAACCACTAGTTTCAAGTAGGGCAAGGGCAAGAAGGGATACTTCATGAAACGGCAATTCAGCTGCTGCTCTAGTGAAGAAACCCAAGGTTGAACCCAAACCCGAGACTAAGTGCTTCTGTAATAAGGGGAACAGCCACTGGAGCAGAATTACCCTAGATGAGAGGGGTGGCAAGGTCGATAGAAGTATATTGGATATACATTGTGTTGATGTGTACTTTACTAGTACTCCTAGTAGCACCAGGGTATTAGATACCGGTTCGGTTGCTAAGTGTTAGTAACTCGAAATAAAAGCTACGGAATAAACGGAGACTAGCTAAAGGTGAGCTGACGATATGTGTTGGAAGTGTTTCCAATGTTAATATGATCAAGCATCGCACGCTCCCTCTACCATCGAGATTGGTGTTTGCGTTGAGCATAGATATAATTGGATTATGTCTATCGCAATACGGTTATTAATTTAAGGAGAATAATGGTTACTCTGTTTATTTGAATAATACCTTCAATGGTCTTGCACCTAAAATGAATGGTTCATTGAATCTTGATCATAGTGATACACATGTTCATGCCAAAAGATAGTAATGATAGTACCACCTACTTGTGGCACTGCCACGTAAGTCATATCGGTATAAAACGCATGAAGAAGCTCCATGTTGATGGATCTTTGGGCTCACTCGTTTTTGAAAAGTTTGAGGCATGCGATCCATGTCTATTGGTGTATATGCATGAAGAAACTCCATGCAAATGGACCGTTTGGACTCACTTGATTTTGAATCACTTGAGACATGCAAATCATACCACATGGGCAAGATGACTGAAAGCCTCGGTTTCAGTAAAATGGAACTAGAAAGCAACTTGTTGGAAGTAATGCATTTTGATGTGTGCAGTCCAATGAGTGCTGAGGCGTGTAGTGGATATCGTTATGTTCTTACTTCACAGATGATTTGAGTAGATGTTGAGTATATTTACTTGATGAATCACGAGTCTGAATTATTGAAAGGTTCAAGTAATTTCAGGGTGAAGTTGAAAGATCGTCGTGACAAGAGGATAAAAGATCTATGATATGATCATAGAGATGAATATCTGAATTACGAGTTTGGCATAGAATTAAGACATTGTGGAAATTGTTTCACAACTAATACAGCCTGGAACACCATAGTGTGATGTCCGAACATCATAACTGCACCCTATTGGATATGATGCATACCATGATGTCTCTTATCGAATTACCATGATAGTTTATGGGTTAGGCATTAAAGACAACCACATTCACTTTAAATAGGGCACCACGTAATTCCGATGAGATGACACCGTATGAACTATGGTATAGAGAAACCTAAGCTGTCATTTCTTAAAAGTTTGGGGCTGCGACGCTTATGTGAAAAAGTTTCAGGCTGATAA
Source organism: Triticum aestivum (assembly GCF_018294505.1). Taxonomy (NCBI): domain Eukaryota; kingdom Viridiplantae; phylum Streptophyta; class Magnoliopsida; order Poales; family Poaceae; genus Triticum; species Triticum aestivum. The sequence continues at coordinate 27,890,946 of NC_057794.1, forward strand.
GCTCGAACCCAAAGCGGATAAATGCATCTTCATAGGGCACCCAAAACAGTTGGGTATACCTCCTGTCTCAGATCCGAAAGCAATAAGGGATTGTTTCTAGAATCGGGTCCTTTCTCGAGGAAAAGTTTCTCTCTAAAGAATTCAGTGGGAGGATGGTGGAGACTTGATGAGGTTATTGAACCGTCTCTTCAACTAGTGTGTGGCAGGGCAGAGGAGTTGTTCCTGTGGCACCTACACCAATTGAAGTGGAAGCTTATGATAGTGATCATGAAACTTCAGATCAAGTCACTACCAAACCTCGTGGGATGACAAGGATGCGTACTACTTCAGAGTGGTACGTAATCCTGTCTTGGAAGTCATGTTGCTAGACAACAATGAACCTACGAGCTATGGAGAAGCGATGGTGGGCCCGGATTCTGATAAATGGCTCGAGGCCATAAAATCCGAGATAGGATCCATGTATGAAAACAAAGTGTAGACTTTGGAAGAACTACTTGATGGTCGTAAGGCTGTTAGGTACATATGGATTTTAAAAGGAAGACGGACAATGATGGTAAGTATCACCATTAAGAAGGCTCGACTTGTCGTTAAGATGTTTTCCGACAAGTTCAAGGAGTTGACTAAGATGAGACTTTCTCACTCATAGCGATGCTAAGAGTCTGTTAGAATTATATTAGCGATTACTGCATTATTTATGAAATCTTGTAGATAGGATGTCAAAACATTGTTTCCTCGACGTTTTTTTTGAGGAAAGGTTGTATGTGATACAAACCGGAAGGTTTTGTCAATCCTGAAAGATGCTAATGAGTATGCAAAGCTCCAGCAATCCTTCTAGGGACTGGAGTAAGCATCTCGGAGTTGGAATGTATGCTTTGATGATGATCAAAGATTTTGGGTTTATACAAAGTTTATGAGAAACTTGTATTTCCAAAGAAGTGAGTGCGAGCACTATAGAATTTCTGATGAGTATATGTTGTTGACATATTATGGATCAGAAATGACGTAGAATTTCTGGAAAGCATATAGGGTTATTTGGAAAGTGTTTTTCAATGGAAAGCCTGGATCAAGCTACTTGAACATTGAGCATCAAGATCTATAAGGATAGATCAAAACGCTTAATGGTACTTTCAAATGAGCACATACCTTGACATGATCTTGAAGGTGTTCAAGATGGATCAGTCAAAGAAGGAGTTCTTGCCTGAGTTGTAAGGTATGAAGTTAAGACTTAAAGCTCGACCACGGCAGAATAGAGAGAAAGGACGAAGGTCGTCCCCTATGCTTAAGACATAGGCTCTACAGTATGCTATGCTGTGTACCGCACCTGAAATGTGCCTTGCCATGAGTCAGTCAAGGGGTACAAGAGTGATCTAAGAATGGATCACAGGACAACGGTCAAAGTTATCCTTAGTAACTTGTGGACTAAGGAATTTTCTCGATTATGGAGGTGGTAAAAGAGTTCGTCGTAAAGGGTTACGTCGATGCAAACTTTGACACTAATCCAGATTATTCTGAGTAGTAAACTGGATTCGTATAGTAGAACAGTTATTTGGAATAGCTCCAAATGTAGCGTAGTAGTTGCATCTACAAGATGACATAGAAATTTGCGAAGTACATACGGATCTGAAAGATTCAGACCCGTTGACTATAACATCTCTCACAAGCATAACATGATCAAACCCAGAACTCATCGAGTGTTAATCACATATCGATGTGAACTAGATTATTGACTCTAGTAAACTCTTTGGGTGTTAGTCACATGGGGATGTGACCCTGAGTGTTAATCACATATCGATGTGAACTGGATTATTGACTCTAGTGCAAGTGGGAGACTGTTGGAAATATGCCCTAGAGGCAATAATAAATTAGTTATTATTATATTTCCTTGTTCATGATAATAGTTTATTATCCATGCTAGAATTGTATTGATAGGAAACTCAGATACATGTGTGGATACATAGACAACACCATGTCCCTAGTAAGCCTCTAGTTGACTAGCTCGTTGATCAATAGATGGTTACGGTTTCCTGACCATGGACATTGGATGTCATTGATAACGGGATCACATCATTAGGAGAATGATGTGATGGACAAAGACCCAATCCTAAGCCTAGCACAAGATCATGTAGTTCGTATGCTAAAGCTTTTCTAATGTCAAGTATCATTTCCTTAGACCATGAGATTGTGCAACTCCCGGATACCGTAGGAGTGCTTTGGGTGTGCCAAACGTCACAACGTAACTGGGTGGCTATAAAGGTACACTACAGGTATCTCCGAAAGTGTCTGTTGGGTTGGCACGAATCGAGACTGGGATTTGTCACTCTGTGTAAACGGAAAGGTATCTCTGGGCCCACTCAGTAGGACATCATCATAATGTGCACAATGTGATCAAGGAGTTGATCACGGGATGATGTGTTACGGAACGAGTAAAGAGACTTGCCGGTAACGAGATTGAACAAGGTATCGGGATACCGACGATCGAATCTCGGGCAAGTATCATACCGCTAGACAAAGGGAATTGCATACGGGATTGATTAAGTCCTTGACATTGTGGTTCATCCGATGAGATCATCGTGGAACATGTGGGAGCCAACATGGGTATCCAGATCCCGCTATTGGTTATTGACCGGAGAGTCATCTCGGTCATGTCTGCATGTCTCCCGAACCCGTAGGGTCTACAAACTTAAGGTTCGGTGACGCTAGAGTTATAGAGATATTAGTATGCGGTAACCCGAAAGTTGTTCGGAGTCCCGGATGAGATCCGGGACGTCACGAGGAGTTCCGGAATGGTCCGAAGGTAAAGAATTATATATAGGAAGTGCTATTTCGGCCATCGGGACAAGTTTTGGGGTCACCGGTATTGTACCGGGACCACCGGAAGGGTCCCCGGGGTCCACCGGGTGGGGCCACCTGCCCCGGGGGCCACATGGGCTGTAGGGGGTGCGCCTTGGCCTACATGGGCCTAGGGCACCAGCCCCTAGAGGCCCATGCGCCAAAGGGACAAGAGGAGGGGAGAGTCCTAAAGGGGGAAGGCACCTCCGAGGTGCCTTGGGGAGGATGGACTCCTCCCCCCCCTTGGCCGCACCCTTCCTTGGAGGAAGGGGCAAGGCTGCGCCCTCCTCCTCTCCCTTGGCCCTATATATAGTGGGGGAAGGGAGGGCAACCATACCTAAGCCCTGGCGCCTACCTCTCCCTCCCACGACACATCTTCCTCCTCCCGCAGCGCTTGGCGAAGCCCTGTTGGAATCCCGCTACTTCCACCACCACGCCGTCATGCTGCTGGATCTCCATCAACCTCTCCTCCCCCCTTGCTGGATCAAGAAGGAGGAGAAGTTGCTGCTCCGTACGTGTGTTGAACGCGGAGGTGCCGTCCATTCGGCGCTAGGATCATCGGCGATTTGAATCACGACGAGTACGACTCCATCAACCCCGTTCTCTTGAATGCTTCCGCGTGCGATCTACAAGGGTATGTAGATCCACTCCTCCCTCGTTGCTAGATGACTCCATAGATAGATCTTGGTGACATGTAGGAAAATTTTGAATTTATGCTACGTTACCTCACAGATATGCTGATGCAATTCTGTGATTGACGTCATATTTAGCAAGAATTTTACGGAAAGCACCATGAATAAAATGTGAACCACAATCAGTCATTAAATATCTAGGGACTCCAAACCTAGGGAAAATAACTTCTTTAAGCATTTTAATAGAAGTGTTATGATCAGCACTACTAGTTGGAATAGCTTCTACCCACTTAGTAACGTAATCAACAACAACTAAAATATGTACATATCCATTAGATGCAGGAAAAGGTCCCATATAATCAAAGCCCCAAACATCAAATGGTTCAATAACAAGTGAATAATTTATAGGCATTTCTTGACGTCTACTAATATTACCAATTCTTTGACATTCATCACAAGATAGGACAAACTTACGGGCATCATTGAAGAGAGTAGGCCAATAAAAACCGGATTGCAATACCTTATGTGCAGTTCTATCTCCCGCGTGGTGTCCTCCATAAGTTTCAGAGTGACACTTGCATAGGATCTGTTCCTGTTCATGCTCACGTACACAACGTCTAATGACACCATCTACTCCTTCTTTATAAAGATGTGGGTCATCCCAAAAGTAATATCTCAAATCATAGAAGGACTTTTTCTTTTATTGGTATGTGAAGCTAGGTGGTATAAATTTAGCAACTATGTAATTAGCATAATCAGGATACTAAGGGATACTACAAGAAGTACTTATGACATTTAATTGTTCATCAGGAAAGCTATCATCAATAGGTAGTGGGTCATCAAGAACATTCTCTAACCTAGATAAGTTGTCTGCAACGGGGTTCTCAGCTCCTTTTCTATCAACAATATGCAAATCAAATTCTTGTAGCAAGAGAACCCATCTAATAAGTCTAGGTTTAGCATCTTTCTTCTCCATAAGATATTTAATAGCAGCATGATCAGTGTGGATAGTTACTTTAGAATCGACAATATAAGGTCTAAACTTATCACAAGCAAATACAACTGGTAAAAGTTCTTTTTCAGTAGTAGCATAATTTCTTTGAGCATTGTCTAGAGTCTTACTAGCATAATGGATAACATTTAATTTCTTATCAACTCTTTGCCCTAGAACAGCACCTACAGCATAATCACTAGCATCACACATAATTTTAAAGTGTAAATTCCAATCAGGTGGCTGAACAATAGGTGCAGAGACTAATGCTTTCTTAAGTCTTTCAAATGCTTCTACACAATCATCATCAAAGACAAATGGTATATATTTTTGTAATAAATTAGTCAGAGGCCGAGAAAATTTTGAGAAGTCCTTAATGAACCTCCTATAAAATCCAGCGTGACCAAGGAAACTTCTTATACCTTTGATGTCCTTGGGACATGGCATCTTTTCAATAGCATCAACCTTGGCTTTATCAACTTCAATACCTCTTTCAGAAACTTTGTGCCCCAAGACAATACCTTCATTAACCATAAAGTGGCACTTTTCCCAATTCAGGACAAGATTAGTTTCTTCACATCTGTGCAAAACTCGATCAAGATTGCTCAAGCAATCATCAAAAGTAGATCCATAGAAGGAAAAATCGTCCATGAAAACCTCACAAATCTTTTCACAAAAGTCAGAGAATATAGCCATCATGCATCTTTGAAAGGTAGCAGGTGCATTACATAAACCAAAAGGCATATGTCTATAAGCAAAAGTACCAAAAGGGCATGTAAAAGTAGTCTTTGATTGATCTTTAGCCAACACAGGTATTTGAGAGAAACCAGAATAACCATCTAGAAAGCAGTAATGTGTATGTTTGCATAATCTTTCTAGCATTTGATCAATAAAAGGTAAGGGGTAATGATCTTTCTTAGTAGCCTTATTTAATTTGCGGAAATCAATTACCATCCTATAGCCTGTAATAATTCTTTGTGGAATCAATTCATCTTTATCATTAGGAACAACAGTAATACCTCCCTTCTTAGGGACACAATGAACAGGACTTACCCACTGACTATCAGCAACGGGATAAATTATACCTGCATCCAGCAGCTTTAGTATTTCTTTTCTTACCACTTCTTTCATTTTAGGATTCAGACGTTGTTGAGGATCACGAACTGGTTTGGCATCTGCTTCCAAATTTATTTTATGTTGACATAGAGTGGGACTAATGCCCTTAAGATCATCAAGAGTATATCCAATAGCAGCACGGTGCTTCTTCAAAGTTTTCAATAATCTTTCTTCTTCTTGCTCTGAAAGGTTAGCACTAATAAAAACAGGATATATCTTCTTTTCATCAAGATAAGCATATTTAAGATTATCAGGCAACGGTTTAAGCTCAAACATGGGATCACCCTTAGGTGGAGGAGGATCCCCTAGTATTTCAACAGGTAAATTGTGTTTCAGCATAGGTTCCTGTTTAAAGAATACTTCATCTATTTCCCTTCTTTCATTCATAAACATATCATTCTCATGGCCTAGCAAATATTGTTCTAAAGGATCCCTAGGAGGTACGGTAATAGAAGCAAGACCAATAATTTCATCCTTACTAGGCAATTCTTCTTCACGGTGTTGTTTACTAAATTTAGAGAAATTAAATTCATGAGTCATATCATCCAAGCCGACAGTAACAACATCCCTTGTGTAATCTATGGTAGCATTAACAGTATTTAAGAAGGGTCTACCAAATATAATGGGACAAAAGCTATCTTGTGGGGAACCAAGAATAAGAAAATCAGCAGGATATTTAGTTTTCCCACACAAGACTTCAACATATCTAACAATTCCCATCGGTGAAATAGTATCTCTATTAGCAAGTTTAATTGTGACATCAATATCTTCTAACTCAATAGGTGCAATATCATGCATAATTTCGTTGTATAAGTCAATAGGTATTGCACTAGCACTAGCACCCATATCACATAAGCCATGATAACACTGATCTCCTATTTTAACAGAAATAACAGGCATGCCTACCACAGGTCTAGGTTTATCTATATCACGAGGTTTAGCAATTCTAGCAGTTTCATTACAGAAGTAAATAACATGCCCATCTATATTATCAGACAAGAGATCTTTAACAATAGAAATATTAGGTTCAACTTTAACTTGCTCAGGACGTGTATATGTTTTAATATTGCTTTTACGAACCATAGTTGAAGCTTTAGCATTATCCTTTATTCTAACAGGGAAAGGTGGTTTCTCAACATAAGAAGTAGGAACAATAGGATCATTATAAGTGATAGTCTTTTCTTCAACTTTAATAGGTGCAGCTACTTTTACTTCTATGGGAGGATGATATTTAAACCACTTCTCCTTAAGGAGATCAACATAAGTAGCAAAAGATTCACAGAAAGAAGCTACTATCTCAGAATCAAGTCCATATTTAGTGCTAAACTTACGGAAAATATCGGTATCCATAAAAGATTTAACAGAATCAAACTTAGGTGTCATACCTGACTCCTTACGATTGTCGAGGTCCCAATCTTCAGAGTTGCATTTAATTCTATCCAATAAATCCCATTTGAATTCAATAGTCTTCATCATAAAAGAGCCAGCACAAGAAGTATCAAGCATGGTGCGATTGTTATCAGAAAGCCGAGCATAATTTTTTTGAATAATTGTTTCTCTTGGGAGCTCATGATTGGGGCATGAATATAACATTGATTTAAGCCTCCCCCAAGCTTGAGCGATGCTTTCTCCTTCGCGAGGCCAAAAATTATATATATAATTGCGATCACGATGAACAAGATGCATAGGGTAGTACTTTTGATGAAATTCCAATTTCAATCTTCTATAGTTCCATGATCCCATATCATCACATAGCCTATACCATGTCAATGCGTCTCCCTTCAAAGATAAAGGAAAGACCTTCTTCTTAGCAACATCATCGGGAATACCTTCAAGCTTAAATAATCCACAAACTTCATCCACATATATTAGGTGTTCATCAGGATGCTTTGTTCCATCTCATGTAAAAGGATTAGCTAGTAGTTTTTCTATTATACTCGAAGGATACTCATAAGGAATTTCATTTTCAATAGGTTCACTAGGTTGAGGAGCAACTCTTTGCTCTACTGGTCGGGGTGAAGATACCCCGAACAAGCCCCTCAGAGGATTACTTTCCATAGTAACAAGTGACAGTAAATTTCAGCACACTATATATATTTTTTCCTTACAAAATTCCACCTACCAAAGGCGCTTCACTCCCCGGCAACGACACCAGAAAAGAGTCTTGATGACCCACAAGTATAGGGGATCTATCATAGTCCTTTTGATAAGTAAGAGTGTCAAACCCAATGAGGAGCAGAACGAAATGATAAATGATTTTCAGCAAGGTATTCTCTGCAAGTACTGAAATAAATGGTAACAGATAGTTTTGTGATGAGATAATTTGTAACGAGCAACAAGTAACAAAAGTAAATAAAGTGGAGCAAGGTGGCCCAATCCTTTTTGTAGCAAAGGACAAGCCTGGACAAACTCTTATATAAGGAAAAGCACTCCCGAGGCACATGGGAATATCATCAAGCTAGTTTTCATCATGTTCATATGATTTGTGTTCGGTACTTTGATAATTTGACATGTGGGTGGACCGGTCACTACTAGGAAAAGGGCTATAGATGGAAATGACACTAATGGCGCACCAGACATGTGGTGCGCCATTAGTATATACTAATGGCGCACCATGTGTTGGTGCGCCATTAGTGTCCAAATACTAATGGCGCATCACATCCATGGTGCGCCATTAGTAACAATTTTTTTTTCATTTTTTTTGAAACTACTAATGGCGCACCGTAGGAGTGGTGCGCCATTAGTAGTTGAACTAGTAATGGCGCATCGCTCCCACGGTGCGCCATTAGTAAATTTTTTTTCAAAACTACTAATGGCGCATCGTGGGGGTGGTGTGCCATTACTAGTTGAACTAGTAATGGCGCACCACTCCCACGGTGTGCCATTAGTAACTTGGCCCAAACATTCGCCCGAATGCACCCTCCCCATGGACCGCCTTTTCAGTTTCAAAAAAATAAATAAAAGAAAATGATAGAAATGTCAAAAAATAAAAGAAAATAAGATTCCCATGTGATATGTGGTCTAGTTGTTAGCAAAATTTACAAACATGAATTTTCGACTTTTTTGTAAAATCTCTCGAGAATTTGTAAAAATGGGCATAACTTTTGCGTACGAACTCGGGGCTTCTAAGATCACCAAAAATATGTAAAAATCTCTCGAGAATAAATAAATAAAAGTTTTATATATGAAAATTCATCTACTCGAAAAGTTACATCCGAATTTAATAGGGGATCCTCATTAAACATTTTCAAAATCACCAAAAACCTAATAGAAAAAAAGTTACGGGGCTTCTAAGATCCGGAGGCAAAAAAATTCAAAAAATTTCAAACTTACTAGTGACGCACCGTATGCTAGGTGCGCCACTAGTAATAGAAAAAATTGGTTTTGAAAAAAAAATTGAATTATTTTTCAAAATATGATACGTAATATGATCGGGAAGTTTGAAATATTTTTTCAAAATTTCATCATACTCATGAACATGAACAAAGTTCTAGACATCAGCAAGGTTTAATAGGATTGATATGATAGATATATCAACAAGTGCCTGTGAAGTGAGGTGGTGCTGGGGTTGGATAGAATTATGAAGTTAAGCGTGCTTGGGCTGGAGTAGTGTGAGGATGGGTTCCCTTTTGGGAAGTTTGACCACAGAGTGCGATTTGACCTGAGATTAAGCATATTGACTCAAGATTAAGCTATAGTGACCCTAGATTAAGAAAAAATAAATAAATAAATTTGAAATAAAAAAACAAATGAAAAAAAAATTGAATTTTTTTTATTACAAATGGCGCACTTCTATGTGGTGCGCCATTACTAAGTCAGATAGTAATGGCGCACCTCTAGGCATACTAATGGCGCACTACTGGTGCGCCATTAGTATGTGGTATACTAATGGCGCACCAGTGGTGCGCCATTAGTAAAAAATACTAGTGGCGTGCTACTAATGGCGCACCAGTAGTGCGCCATTAGTAGGCAAAACTGGTGCGCCATTAGTAGGCCTTTTCCTAGTAGTGGGTGCTTGGGTGATGTTCTTACTTGAACAAGCATCCCACTTATGATTAACCTCTATTGCAAGCATCCGCAACTACAACAAAAGTATTAAGGTAAACCGAACCATAGCAAGAAACATATGGATCCAAATCAGCCACTTACGAAGCAATGCATAAACTAGGGTTTAAGCTTCTGTCACTCTAGCAACCCATCATCTACTTATTACTTCCCAATGCCTTCCTCTAGGCCGAAATAATGGTGAAGTGTTATGTAGTCGACATTTACATAACACCACTAGAGGCTAGACAACATACATCTCATCAAAATATCGAACGAATACCAAATTCACATGACTACTAATAGCAAGACTTCTCCCTTGTCTCAGGAACAAACGTAATTACTCACAAAGGATATTCATGTTCATAATCAGAGGGGGTATTAATATGCATAAAGGATCTGAACATATGATCTTCCACCAATTAAACCAACTAGCATCAACTACAAGGAGTAATTAACACTACTAGCAACCTACTAGAACCAATCTCGGACTTGGAGACAAGAATTGGATACAAGAGATGAACTAGGGTTTTGAGATGAGATGGTGCTGATGAAGATGTTGATGGAGATTGCCCTCTCCCGATGAGAGAAGCATTGGTGATGACGATGGCGATGATTTCCCCCTCCGGGAGGGAAGTTTCCCTGGCAGAACAGCTCTGCCGGAGCTCTAGATTGGATCCGCCAAGGTTCCGCCTCGTGGCGACGGAGTTTCGTCCTGAAAGGTTGCTTCCTATTTTTTTCTCGACGAAAGACTTCATATAGGAGAATATGCTCATCGGAGAGCCACCAGGGCGCCCACGAGGTAGGGGCGCGCCCTAGGGGGGGCGCCCCTACCCTCGTGAGAAGGGTGTGGGCCCCCTGGTCTTCATCTTTGGCGAGGATTTTTCTTTATTTATTATAAGGTATTCCGTGGAGTTTCAGGACTTTTGGAGTTGTGCAGAATAGGTATCTAATATTTGCTCCTTTTCCAGCCCAGAATTCCAGCTGCCGACATTCTTCCTCCTTATGTAAACCTTGTAAAATAAGAGAGAATAGCCATAAGTATTGTGACATAATGTGAAATAACAGCCCATAATGCAATAAATATCGATATAAAAGCATGATGCAAAATGGACGTATCAAGTCTATTTACTCGTTCCCTAATACATCATCCCACAACTACCTCATTAGTTGCAATGCTTGCAAGGCTTAAGTGATGTGCATTACCGAGTTGGCCTAGAGATACCTCTCCGACAATCGGAGTGACAAATCCTACTCTTGAAATACGCCAACCCAACAAGTACCTTTGGAGACACATGTAGAGCACCTTTATAATCACCCAGTTATGTTGTGACATTTGGTAGCACACAAAGTGTTCCTCCGGTAAACGGGAGTTGCATAATCTCATAGTTATAGGAACATGTACGAGTCATGAAGAAAGCAATAGCAGAATACTAAACGATCGTGTGCTAAGCTAACGGAATGGGTCAAGTCAATCACATCATTCTCCTAATGATGTGATCCCGTTAATCAAATGACAACTCATGTCTATGGCTAGGAAACATAACCATCTTTGATCAACGAGCTAGTCAAGTAGGGGCATACTACTGACACTCTGTTTGTCTATGTATTCACACAAGTATTATGTTTCCGGTTAATACAATTCTAGCATAATAATAAACATTTATCATGATACAAGGAAATAAATAATAACTTTATTATTGCCTCTAGGGCATATTTCCTTCAGTCCCCCACTTGCACTAGAGTCAATAATCTAGATTACATAGTAATGATTCTAACACCCATGGAGCCTTGGTGCTGATCATGTTTTTCTCGTGGAAGAGGCTTAGTCAACGGGTCTGCAACATTCAGATCCGTATGTATCTTGCAAATTTCTATGTCTCCCACCTGGACTAAATCCCGGATGGAATTGAAGCGTCTCTTGATGTGCTTGGTTCTCTTGTGAAATCTGGATTCCTTCGCCAAGGCAATTGCACCAGTATTATCACAAAAGATTTTCATTAGACCCGATGCACTAGGTATGACACCTAGATCGGATATGAACTCCTTCATCCAGACTCCTTCATTTGCTGCTTCCAAAGCAGCTATGTACTCCGCTTCACACATAGATCCCGCCATGATGCTTTGTTTAGAACTGCACCAACTGACAGCTCCATCGTTCAATGTAAACACGTATACAGTTTGTGATTTAGAATCGTCCAGATCAGTGTCAAAGCTTGCATCGACGTAACCATTTACGACGAGCTATTTGTCACCTCCATAAACGACAAACATATCCTTCGTCCTTTTCAGGTATTTCAGGATGTTCTTGACCGCTGTCTAGTGATCCACTCCTGGATTACTTTGGTACCTCCCTGCTAAACTAATAGCAAGGCACACATCAGGTCTGGTACACAGCATTGCATACATGATAGAGCCTATGGCTGAAGCATAGGGAACATCTTTCATATTCTCTCTATCTTCTGCAGTGGTCGGGCATTGAGTCTTACTCAACTTCACACCTTGTAACACAAGCAAGAACCCTTTCTTTGCTTGATCCATTTTGAACTTCTTCAAAACTTTGTCAAGGTATGTGCTTTGTGAAAGTCCAATTAAGCGTCTTGATCTATCTCTATAGATCTTGATGCCCAATATATAAGCAGCTTCACCGAGGCCTTTCATTGAAAAATTCTTATTCAAGTATCCCTTTTATGCTATCCAGAAATTCTATATCATTTCCAATCAATAATATGTCATCCACATATAATATCAGAAATGCTACAGGGCACCCACTCACTTTCTTGTAAATACAGGCTTCTCCAAATGTCTGTATAAAACCAAATGCTTTGATCACACTATCAAAGCCCTTATTCCAACTCCGAGAGGCTTGCACCAGTCCATAAATGGATCGCTGGAGCTTGCACACTTTGTGAGCTCCCTTTGGATCGACAAAACCTTCCGGTTGCATCATATACAACTCTTCTTCCAGAAATCGATTCAGGAATGCAGTTTTGACATCCATTTCCCAAATTTCATAATCATAAAATGCGGCAATTGCTAACATGATTCGGACAGACTTAAGCATCGCTATGGGTGAGAAGGTCTCATCGTAGTCAACCCCTTGAACTTGTCGAAAACCTTTTGCAACAAGTCGAGCTTTATAAATGGTAACATTACCGTCAGCGTCAGTCTTCTTCTTGAAGATCCATTTATTCTCAATGGCTTGCCGATCATCGGGCAAGTCAACCAAAGTCCACACTTTGTTCTCATACATGGATCCCATCTCAGATTTCATGGCCTCAAGCCATTTTGCGGAATCTGGGCTCACCATCGCTTCTTCATAGTTCGTAGGTTCGTCATGGTCTAGCAACATAACTTCCAGAATAGGATTACCGTACGACTCTGGTGCGGATCTCACTCTGGTTGACCTACGAGGTTCGGTAGTAACTTAATCTGAAGTTACATGATCATCATCATTAGCTTCCTCACTAATTGGTGTAGGAGTCACAGAAACCGGTTTCTGTGATGAACTACTTTCCAATAAGGGAGCAGGTACAGTTAACTCATCAAGTTCTACTTTCCTCCCACTCACTTCTTTCGAGAGAAACTCCTTCTCTAGAAAGATTCCAAATTTAGCAACAGAAGTCTTGCCTTCAGATCTGTGATAGAAGGTGTACCCGACAGTCTCTTTTGGGTATCCTATGAAGACACATTTCTCCGATTTGGGTTCGAGCTTATCAGGTTGATACTTTTTCACATAAGCATCACAACCCCAACCTTTAAGAAATGACAACTTTGGTTTCTTGCCAAACCATAGTTCATAAGGTGTCGTCTCAACGGATTTTGATGGTGCCCTATTTAACGTGAATGCAGCTGTCTCTAGAGCATAACCCCAAAATGATAGCGGTAAATCAGTAAGAGACTTCATATATCGCACCATATCTAGTAAAGTACGATTACGGTGTTCGGACACACCATTACGCTGTGGTGTTCCGGGTGGCGTGAGTTGTGAAACTATTCTGCATTGTTACAAATGAAGACCAAACTCGTACCTCAAATATTCTCCTCCATGATCAGATCATAGAAACTTTATTTTCTTGTTACGATGATTTTCAACTTCACTCTGAAATTCTTTGAACTTTTCAAATGTTTCAGACTTATGTTTCATTAAGTAGATATACCCATATCTGCTTAAATCATCTGTGAAGGTCAGAAAATAATGATACCCGCCGCGAGCCTCAATATTCATCAGACCACACACATCTGTATGTATGATTTCCAACAAATCTGTTGCTCGCTCCATAGTTCCGGAGAACAACGTCTTAGTTATCTTGCCCATGAGGCATGGTTCGCAAGTACCAAGTGATTCATCATCAAGTGGTTCCAAAAGTCCATCAGTATGGAGTTTCTTCATGCGCTTTATACCGATATGACCTAAACGGCAGTGCCACAAATAAGTTGCACTATCATTATCAACTCCACATCTTTTGGCTTCAATATTATGAATATGTGTATCACTACTATCGAGATTCAATAAGAATAGACCACTCTTCAAGGGTGCATGACCATAAAAGATATTACTCATATAAATAGAACAACCATTATTCTCTGATTTAAATGAATAACCGTCTCGCATCAAACAAGATCCAGATATAATGTTCATGCTCAACGCTGGCACCAAATAACAATTATTCAGGTCTAAAACTAATCCCGAAGGTAGATGTAGAGGTAGCGTGCCGACTGCGATCACATCGACTTTGGAACCATTTCCCACGCGCATCGTCACCTCGTCCTTAGCCAATCTTCACTTAATCCGTAGCCCCTGTTTCGAGTTGCAAATATTAGCAACAGAACCAGTATCAAATACCCAGGTGCTACTGCGAGCATTAGTAAGGTACACATCAATAACATGTATATCACATATACCTTTGTTCACCTTGCCATCCTTCTTATCCGTCAAATACTTGGGGCAGTTCCGCTTCCAGTGACTAGTCTGCTTGCAGTAGAAGCACTTAGTCTCAGGCTTAGGTCCAGACTTGGGTTTCTTCTCTTGAGCAGCAACTTGTTTGCTGTTCTTCTTGAAGTTTCCCTTCTTCTTCCCTTTGCCCTTTTTCTTGAAACTGGTGGTCTTATTGACCATCAATACTTGATGCTCCGTATTGATTTCTACCTCCGCAGCCTTTAGCATTGCGAAGAGCTCGGGAATCGTCTTATCCATCCCTTGCGTGTTATAGTTCATCACAAAGCTCTTGTAGCTTGGTGGCAGTGATTGAAGAATTCTGTCAATGACACTATCAACGGGAAGATTAACTCCTAGTTGAGTCAAGTGATTATGATACCCAGAAATTTTGAGTATATGTTCACTGACAGAACTATTCTCCTTCATCTTGCAGCTATAGAACTTATTGGAGACTTCATATCTCTCAATCCGGGATTTGCTTGAAATATTAACTTCAACTCCTGGAACATCTCATATGCTCCATGATATTCAAAATGTCGTTGAAGTCCTGGTTCTAAGCCGTAAAGCATGGCACACTGAACTATCGAGTAGTCATCAGCTTTACTCTGCCAAACGTTCTTAACGTTGTCAGTAGCATCTGCAGCAGGCCTGGCACCCAGCGGTGCTTCCAGGACGTAATTCTTTTGTGCAGCAATGAGGATAATCCTCAAATTATGGACCCAGTCTGTGTAATTGCTACCATCATCTTTCAACTTTGCTCTCTCAAGGAACGCATTAAAATTCAATGGAACAACAACACGGGCCATCTATCTACAATCAACATAGACAAGCAAGATACTATCAGGTACTAAGTTCATGATAAATTTAAGTTCAATTAATCATATTACTTAAGAACTCCCACTTAGATAGACATCCCTCTAATCCTCTAAGTGATCACGTGATCCAAATCAACTAAATCATGTCCGATCATCACGTGAGATGGAGTAGTTTCAATGGTGAACATCACTATGTTGATCATATCTACTATATGATTCACGCTCGACCTTTTGGTCTTCGTGTTCCGAGGCCATATCTGTTATATGCTAGGCTCGTCAAGTTTAACCTGAGTATTCCGCATGTGCAACTGTTTTGCACCCGTTGTATTTGAACGTAGAGTCTCGGTGTCAAAACCGGCGGATCTCGGGTAGGGGGTCCCGAACTGTGCATCTAGGCCGGATGGTAACAGGAGCCAAGGGACACGAAGTTTTACCCAGGTTCGGGCCCTCTTGATGGAGGTAAAACCCTATGTCCTGCTCGATTTATATTGATGATATGGGTAGTACAAGAGTAGATCTACCACGAGATCAGAGAGGCTAAACCCTAGAAGCTAGCCTATGGTATGATTGTTGTTATGTATCTGTATGTTCTATCGACTAGCCTGGCCTCGGTTTATATAATGCACCAGAGGCCTAGGATAACAAGAGTCCTAGCCGAATACGCTGGTGGGGTGGAGTCCTTGTCTTGATCGCCAAGTCTTGTGGAATCTTCCTTGTATGCGGCAGCTGTCCGAACTGGCCCATGAGTATGCGGCCATGGGGGTCCTCAGCCCAATCCAACTGATCGGGAGATGATGTGATGAGTACCCCCTAGTCCAGGACACCGTTAGTAGCCCCCTGAACCGGTCTTCAAGTTAGGGACGCTCCTCTATTCTTCTGAACTGTTCTTCATCTTCGGTCAACGGTCTTGAAAACTGGTTCAACAAATCTTCTCATCTTCGATCTTGAGGATTGCCGAAATGCATTCGGCGAGTTTACACGTTGGGTATCCGAGGAGCCCCTTTAAGTTTCCGGCCTTTATCAATGCCTTGTTATTTTTATGCCACACCTCGGGTTTGAAGTTGTTCCCGGGAGGCAGTGTCCTCTTGCGTCCGAGCTCTAACGCCGGACTGCATTCGAGGTATCTTTTGCGGCCGAGCACCAATGCCGGACCGCTTCCGAGCTCCAACGCCGGAATGTATCCGAGCTCCAACGCCAGACTATGTCTGAGCTCCAATGCCGGACAGTGTCCCAGCTCCAACGTCGGACTATATCTGAGGTGTCATATCACCTTGGTTCAAAAAAGTTGAAGGAGTTTAGCCAAGCTTAATGCCGGAAATGCCCTCTATGGAGCCAGCCACTAGTGCCCAAGCTTTATGCCGGGCTGCTTCCGAGGTGGTGCACCACCCCGAATGTGGGCCGATTTTTGTGAATATTTTTTATTAGTGCAATTTATTCTCTGCCGAGATATATAGCCAGTAGCCCTCAAGGTGTGTATCGGTCTAAAACCCGAGATGCACCTGAAGGATGACGTAAGACCGCTGATCCCAGTAGCCGCTGAGACTCAGGTTGATTTGCAAAATCGGCCTGAGGATCAAGTCCAAGCTCGGCAGAATACTTCGGGACACTAAAAGCGGCGTGCTCAGTCCTCGAGACTCAGGTTGGGTGCGGCCGACCAACCCGAGGATCAAAATCTCCTCGGAAACTATATTGCACATAAAATTTTCTGTATTGGACAAGCAATGCAGTAGCCCCCGAGACACTGGTCGGGTGGTAACACCAGATCAGGGGATCAATGTGCGCCTTTAATATTTGTAAATAATAAGCCCGAAGCCCAGTAGCCCCCGAGCCTTAATGCGGGCACGTGTGGCCGAATTAAGGATCAATATCCATAGTAAAATCACAAATTATGTGTAATGACTCTATGTATCCAAGTACTTTACGTCATTAATGCTCGGATCCGCATTGTACAAAACTTTGTTGACCGGCCATCGGCTTCCACCTCCTCGGCCAATAGCCGAGGAGTGTTTGTCCTACTTTATAAAGCCTTTATGAGGGCAAAGATTTACAACAAACAAGGCAATCTGGCCGTACGGTTTTATAAACAAAGGTACGCAGAGAGTTTTAAGAGAAGAAATGTCTTCCAAAGAAAATAGTCCTGCTATCGGTTCCTTTCTTTGGGTTGTCATGCTAAGCATGATCATTAAACCTCAGCTCTAATGTAAGAGCAAAATATTGAGGATTTAGTTTGGGAGGCCAGTTAATAGCCCCCGATAGTGTTCGGCGACAGTCAGGGTCAAGCCGTAAACACTTCGGCCAATGTTATGAACGGCCCATCATTTAACATAGTCATCGGATCGCTGACCAGTTTACGCTTATTTGTGAAAGTCAGTTTTCGGCTTTCTCCACTGAGGTGCTTAACCATGTGAGCTGGAAGCACAATCGCAGTGGTTCTCCATTTGCACGCCTAGCCGAACAAAACGGAACGTAGGAAGCAAGTGCAGGAGCCGGGCAACCCAACTATTGACCGAAGACACAATTCGAAATCGATGCATATATAGCAATATCTGAGAATGTTTTTGCTGAATCCCTAAAGGTGTCCGGCGTTGCACTGCGAGACTAATGCTGGAAAAGCACAAATAGTTTAAAAGTGCCAAAAAGCTTGGAAAACCAAGAAACGTCAGTAAAAACATGATGTCCAAACAAGATGAAGTGTTTGGTGCCAATCCGAAAATTGGTCTTATAAAAAAGAAGTGCTTCTGTCGTGCTTTAACATGATACATCCTATCTCAAGACTTCGAGCGGGTCAGCCTACGGCTTCAACCTCCTATCCCGAGGGCGGAGTACTTCTCATTAGGCGAGTTTAGCAAACTAAACTCTAGCGGCTTTGAGAGAGAAATTAGGATCCCCGGCTAGTGACCGCACACTCGCGAGTGATAAATAATAATAAAACTTTGCAACGACTAAGAAGAAGAACACTTATTATAAAATGGCTCAAATAAACTTAAGAGCCCCCAAGTGACTTGATTAAAAGAATGATTTCATGTACCGAAGTACTTATATCATATCTATGTTCAACCGAACTTTAAACGCGTCTTAACCGACCATCGGCTTCTCCCTCTTCGGTCATGGACCGAAAAGTGTTATGTACTCCATCTGTCGAGAATATCGACGGTGTTTCCAATAACCAGGCAATCAGGCCATAAGGCTGTAACAGACAAAGCGCGCTCAGGGAACTTATGCTATATTACTGCAAAGTGTAAGAAGCATCTTCGAAGAAAATAGTACCCCCACCGATACCTTTCTTCGGAGCTCATTGTTATCATGAGACTTGTGCAATAGATTTTTTGTACTCATGAGTTCCGTTGTGTGCCGACCATCATTGAAAACAATAAGAGCGCTAGCTTTCGGCTTCACCCAGTTTGAGGTCTGGCTCGGGTGACCCGATCGTGACAATCGCAGAGGTGCTCCCTTTACTCCCTAGCCGAACAATCGGGAACGTAGGGGTAAACACAGGAGCGAGGGAACCCAGCTTGCAAATCGCTTAAGTCAATATGGTGCATATTGTGGCGTAATACACGAACAAGGAACGAAGCCGTACAAGTATAATCATATGCAAGAGGAAAAGCTTCATAAAGGAAGCCCCCAAGTAAATGGGGTATTTGAATTTATGTGTCACAAACAAAGTTTGGACAAGGAAATTTTTTACAAGCAACTTTTTTCCAAAAAGTATAATTCTTGGTCGAACCGAACACAAGTTAGAAATTAAAGCTTTGCGCATGAAAGCGACTTAGCTGGTTAATGTGTTCGGTATTGATGACACGGTCCGAGCTTGATGCGGGGCAAGGTTCCATCCCCCAAGCCGGTCCCGAGGTGGCGGAGTGGAGAGCTCGACACGCCGAAGTGGTGACATAGCACGGTCAATGCAGACCGGCAGAGTGATGCCGAAGTCCCCGGATCATTTTCCTGTGCACAAAAAATAGTGCAAACCGGAGATAATAGTAATAATGATAATTAAAAAAAGTTGCATAATAAATAATTAATGCAAAGTGAGGAATAGAAGAAATATGACCTGGCGCCGAAGTCAATGTCGATGCAGGGCATCGTCCTGATGTAGTAAAGGCGTGGCAAAGCCTGAATTCACAGGTCGGTCGGAGCTCCGGATACGGCGTTCGCCGGACTATGTACGGAAACTGATCGAACCACCACGCGACCGTCGTTAATGCGGTCACCATTTGATAGACCTGTGTACATATCATGGACAAACCAGAGTAATAATTCCTTGGGAAAAATGAACCCAAACAAGCAAAAAATACTGGGATTAATAGCACCTGATTTATTTGTTGTAGCAATCCGAAGGAAGATGATTCCCACAATTGGGACTCGCTCCACACACCCATTGCCTGATGGGCGATAAAACAACGGCATGGCAATGCTGGTAAAGGTTGACTCGCCGAGGCAAAGCCCTCGGCCCAGCTAACGTGACGGAGCTGGTCGGCTAGTGACGGTGAAGCATCCGGAGCAGGTTGATGAAGAGATGGCGAAGCCCCCGGTCCAGTCGAGATGTCGAAGTAGGTCGGCGTGATGGACACTAGCTTGAAGAAGCAATAGTGAGGCCCTGTCGATGCAAGTCGTGACGTGGTCGATGCCGGTTTAACGAAGTGACCGTGCGGCGATGCCGGTATGCCCGCTCCGTGTAATCCATGGGGCGGCAATGTTGATGATGATTTATCCTTCACGATGCCGGACTCTTGTTCGGCTTGTCGAGATGATGATCCGAAGAAGTTGAGCTCGGCTAAAGTGACGACGTGTCTAGCGCAGGTCGGCAGCCGTGGAGTAATATTGCAGGACTGGTTTGACACCAGCATGATGTTGAAGATCATGTTCAAAAGATCTTAAAGTTAGTGGGGTGTGTTCGGGAACAAAACACAATACCCCACACAAAACTTTCTTCAAAAGGGATGTCCAAAATCCCGTTCATAAAAAAGATGAACTCGGGGCGGATTCGTTTTCGTGCAGAAAATAGATCCAAAAAGTGATGCACTAATCGGAAGGTTTCCGGAGTTTGGACGGTCGGATCGAGCTGAAATTTTGAGAGGTGGTAGATATAGGAATTGCGCAGCCGATCAACGGTTGGATCTTCCAAAGGACGTCCGAGCTAGAAGCTGGACACTACGCCCTAAACTCATCCAAATTCCCATCCAGATTTGACAGGGCTCCGGTATATCGTGGATTGCCAGAGATTCCTCCATCGGAAGTCGATGAAATTTTCCAGGGTTGTTATAGACCCAATTCCGCACAATTCCACCAAAGCGATCGTCAAAGAGATACTCGAGGAGGTGGTGGCGACAGATACGAGTTCGTTGTCCAAAAAAAATAGCACGGTCGCTTGAGGGCAATGTTGACGTTGAGCCCCCGAGCTCCATAGATAATTCCTCCGTGATCTTGATAGAGATCGGAGTTGATGTTTGATGAAGGCCCTCGTCCGAACATGGTGACCCGAACACGGGGCGCAATTCTTGGTCGAACCAAGGTGACTAGTCGAACTGGTGACGAAGACGCCGAAGTCGCAGTTGATCTGCAGGCGAGCCATCGATCCTTTTGTCGATCACACAGCGGAACTCTCAATGAAAGCACCAATGTCGGTATCAAAACCGGCGGATCTCGGGTAGGGGGTCCCGAACTGTGCGTCTAGGCCGGATGGTAACAGGAGGCAAGGGACACGAAGTTTTACCCAGGTTCGGGCCCTCTTGATGGAGGTAAAACCCTACGTCCTGCTCGATTAATATTGATGATATGGGTAGTATAAGAGTAGATCTACCACGAGATCAGAGAGGCTAAACCCTAGAAGCTATCCTATGGTATGATTGTTGTTATGTATCTGTATGTTCTATCGACTAGCCTAGCCTCGGTTTATATACTGCACCAGAGTCCTAGGATAACAAGAGTCCTAGCCGAATACGCCGGTGGGGTGGAGTCCTTGTCTTGATCGCCAAGTCTTGTGGAATCTTCCTTGTATGCGGCAGCTGTCCGAACTGGCCCATGAGTATGCGGCCATGGGGGTCCTCGGCCCAATCCAACTGATCGGGAGACGATGTGATGAGTACCCCCTAGTCCAGGACACCGTCATAGAGCCTATCACACCCAATCATCATGTGGTGTCTCAGTACGAAGAACTTTCGCAACGGTGCATACTCAGGGAGAACACTTATACTTTGATAATTTAGTGAGGGATCATCTTATAATGCTACCGTCAATCAAAGCAAGATAAGATGCATAAAAAGATAAACATCACATGCAATCAATATAAGTGATATGATATGGCCATCATCATCTTGTTCTTGTGATCTCCATCTCCGAAGCACCGTCATGATCACCATCGTCACCGGCGCGACACCTTGATCTCCATCGTAGCATCATTGTCGTCTCGCCAATCTTATGCTTCTACGACTATCGCTACCGCTTAATGATAAAGTAAAGCATTACAGGGCGATTGCATTGCATATAATAAAGCGACAACCATATGGCTCCTGTTAGTTGCCGATAACTCGGTTACAAAACATGATCATCTCATACAATAAAATTTAGCATCATGTCTTGACCATATCACATCACAACATGCCCTGCAAAAACAAGTTAGATGTCCTCTACTTTGTTGTTGCAAATTTTACGTGGCTGCTACGGGCTTAGCAAGAACCATTCTTACCTACGCATCAAAACCACAACGATAGTTTGTCAAGTTGGTGCTCTTTTATCCTTCACAAGGACCGGGCATAGCCACACTCGGTTCAACTAAAGTTGGAGAAACTGACACCCACCAGCCACCTGTGTGCAAAGCACGTCGGTAGAACCAGTCTTGCGTAAGCGTACGCGTAATATCGGTCCGGGCCGCTTCATCCAACAATACCGCCGAACCAAAGTATGACATGCTGGTATGCAGTATGACTTATATCGCCCACAACTCACTTGTGTTCTACTCGTGCATATGACATCTACGCATAAAACCTGGCTCGGATACCACTGTTGGGGAACGTAGAAATTTCAAAAATATTCCTACGCACATGCAAGATCATGGTGATGCATAGCAACAAGAGGGGAGAGTGTTGTCCACGTACCCTCGCAGACCGAAAGCAGAAGCGTTAGCACAACGCGGTTGATGTAGTCGTATGTCTTTACGATCCGACCGATCAAGTACTGAATGCACGGCACCTCCGAGTTCAGCACACATTCAGCCCGATGACGTCCCTCGAACTCTGATCCAGCCGAGTGTTGAGGGAGAGTTTCATCAGCACGATGGCGTGGAGACGATGATGATGTTCTACCGACGCAGGGCTTCGCCTAAGCACCGCTACAGTATTATCGAGGTGGACTATGGTGGAGGGGGCACCGCACACGGCTAAAAGATCAACAGATCAATTGTTGTATCTCTACGGTGCCCCCTGCCCCCGTATATAAAGGATCAAGGGGGGAGAGGCGGCCGGCCAGGAGGGGCACGCCAGGAGGAGTCCTACTCCCATCGGGAGTAGGGCTCCCTCCCTTTTCCTTGTTGGATTAGGAGAGGAGAGGGAAGGAGAGAGAGGGGAAAGGAAAGGGGAGGGGGGCGCCGCCCCCTCCTTGTCC